>NC_141220.1:4852500-4857500 GCF_054856515.1 Filicampus tigris
ACAGAATCAAAAATACAGTGACGATTGCTCCTCGACTTTCACAAGCTGAAGCGGACAAGAGCATGAATGCGCACACGACTAGTTATATTTCGGACATTTAGCTACGCTAAACTCGTGTCTCAGGAGGGAGAGAGGCGGCAGCAGCAGTCAGATTGGAACTTTACATTCCCTTCTTCCCTCCCCGGCTAAAGGTAGGATAATGGGGCGGCTAATAGCAACAACTAGCTTCAGGCCGTTAAAACAAAAGGCATTAGCACAACAACATTAGCTCCTTACTGTCCGCCCGGCGTGTGGAGGTGAAGATGAGCCTGTGTCTTCAGGTCGCCTCGCAAGCAGTCGCGAGCGGTGTCCCTGCTTGTTTGCTTGCACCTTCTGCCCGAGTGAAGTGGCTGAGAGTGACGAGAGCCCTCATCGAACAGCCAATACAAATTTCTAGCGAGGCTGACTGCACAGCCGAGTGTGTCCGCATTGGAACGTGCCATTTCGACTGTTACCTTCCAAATTGGACGGCGCGTTGTAAGTCGAAAAACTGGTGCCATTCCTCATCCAAATAAATGTGCACGTCTCCTCATTCCCACTTCAGTCTCTGTAAATATCCTGACTGTGTATAATGCCTCACCCGTCCTAACCGTGATCAGCAAAGAAGCATTTTTTTTTTTTTTTAAGCAAAGAAGCAATGTGCGCTCGTCCCAGCCTAAATCTATGTAGCTCTACTTCCACATTTCCTCATTCTCATATAAATCAGCCACGGAGAGGTTAATCCTTTTGATATGTTGAAGTGGTCATTAGTAGAGCTGTCCACATATATTTTGGTGCCAATTGATCACCGTTTTTGGACGCTATAATCAATAAAGGTACAATGATGTCCAATGGAGAATTTGGAATCGGTTTCTCGCGGGACTCCGGCCGAACATGGATAGAACGGTAGGGGGCGTGGCCATTGTGCTCATTATCAAGGGGCGTTATTCATGAAGTCACTTATTTCCTAAGTTCTCCAAAATGGATGGATAAAATAGAAAATGGCAACTCTTTTCATTTTCCTCTTCAAAAAATATATCAAATGATCTTGTTAGTGAAAACATGGTCATCCCGGCCCCACCGTCTCTTTAAGATATCCCCACAATGTGTGTATATATACAGTGAGGAAAATAAGTACTTGAACACCCTGCTATATTGCAATTTCTCCCACTTAGAAATCATGGAGGGGTCAGAAATGTTCATCGTAGGTGCATGTCCACTATGAGAGAGATAATCTAATAAAATCCAGAAATCTTAATGCATGATTTTTTAAATATTTTTTTTTTAAACAATTTGTGTGATACAGCTGCAAATAAGTATTTGAACACCTGAGAAAGCCAATGTTAATATTTGGTACACTAGCCTTTGTTTGCAATTACAGAGGTCAAACATTTCCTGTAGTTGTTCACCAGGTTTGCACACTCTGCAGGAGGGATTTTGACACACTCCTCCACACGGATCTGTAGATCAGACTGGTTTCTGGGCTGTGGCCGAGAAAGGTTTCAGCTCCCTCCAAAGATTTTAGGTCTGGAGACTGGCTAGGCCACGCCAGACCTTGATATGCTTCTTAAGTAGCCACTCCTTGGTTTTCTTGGCTGTGTGCTTGGGGTCATTGTCATGTTGAAAGACCCAGCCACGACCCATCTTCAGTGCTCTGACTGAGGGAAAGAGATTGTTCCCCAAAATCTCACAATACATGGCCGCGGTCATCCTCTCCTTAATACAGTGCAGTCGCCCTGTCCCATGTGCAGAAAAACACCCCCAAAGCATGATGCTACCACCACCATGCTTCACAGTAGGGATGGTGTACCTGGGATGGTACTCATCATTCGTCTTCCTCCAAACACGGTTAATGGAATTATGACCAAAAAGTTCCAATTTGGTCTCATCTGACCACAAAGCATTCTCCCATGACTCCTCTGTATCATCCAAATGGTCATTGGCAAACTTAAGACGGGCCTTGACATGTGCTGGTTTAAGCAGGGGAATCTTCCGTTCCATGAATGATTTTAATCCATGACGTTTTAGTGTATTACCAACAGTCGGTACATATACATATACATATATATATATATATATACACGTGTATATATATATATATATATATATACGTGTGTATATATATATATATATATATATATATATATATATATATATATATATATATATATATATATATATATATATATATATATATATATATATATATATATATATATATATATATATATATATATATATATATATATATATACGTGTGTATATATACATACATACATACACATATACCATGGGATCGTGTGATGGATGTCATAAATGTATTTTCTTATTTTCTTCTGTAAGAACATGTGCGGTCCAAAAAAGACATGAATCATTGCTAATGCCCTCATCAACCTCTTTCAGCTCGTGATAGGAGGATACTTGGCCGACCACCACTCTCCCCTCGAATGGATCGACCCAGAGGCCAAGGACCCCGGCCGATGCCGCCCCAGGGAGACAGGTTAGTCGAACTGTTCGACCTTCATGTTACACTACATCAAACAGTAATTCAAGTCGTCGAAAAGAAGCGTGCATGTTTCATAATCACCCCAGCCCTGGCGCATGCTTGTACACACAAACACACACGCACACATGCATGCGCACACACATTTGTTATTGTTCCCAGCAGCTGGAGGAATGTTTGCTCTGCTCACAAATGTTTAGTCTCAATGAGGAACATGCCCTAGAGGTACACATGTACATGCGCAATTCTAACTGACTCGTGTTCCTCTGCGAAATGGTTGCTTTGTGAACCCAGAAGAAAGAATTGGGCCCGTGTTCAACAGATCTTAACTCATTCACTGCCAGACATTTTCAGAACCTCTTTTACCCTAATGCTTGAAAAAAATATAAAGAAGTTCCTGGGTTGAATGGCTGGACTGTGACAAGACAAATTCGCCAATGGCAGTGAATGAGTTAAACACAAATGATGTAAATTATGGGCATCATTAGCATTTTTAACTATGCTACTTCTTTTAATGAGACTGCTTATCAATTTGGTTCCTGAATGGTATTCATATCTGTACTTATTTTGTTTAGATATTAGAACTAACACTTTTTTTTGGTGAATGTACTTTTCTTGTAACTACAACAATGTAAAAATAATACATAGAAAACAATAATTTACAGAAAAAGAAAGCATTTGAGCAAATCACTATTATAATTTTAAACATTTGAAAAATTAGTATTAAAAAAAACTTGTGTAGCGCAACAAGGCTGGAACATGCTGTTGGGCTACAAAACCCACTTCTGTGAGGTGAGATGCACATTTTGTTTTGATTGATTGATTGCATTTGTGACAATGTGCATTGAGCAGCAGCTTTGCGACGACATCCCTCCGTCCCTCTCCAGGAATAACCACTCAAACCAAGAATAACCAAACTTTTACATTAGTGTAATGGTTACACGGAGTGTAAATCTACGTAAGCGTGGAACTGCCAATGTGTCGTAAAAATTTTTGACAGGCAACTACGTTCAAACATACTTGCGAGTAGATTCAAACGTATTTACAAGTGTGTTCGAACATGCTCACAAATAAGCTTGAACTTACATTTTTTCCCCATAATGCCACGGGGTATTGACTTGTGCATGATGGACTTGCTCAAGAAAAAAAGTTTTTTTTTAGGTTTTGGTCTACATTATATCGATATGTTAAAAACAATTAAGTAAGTAAACATCGTATATAGGAAGCGCTTGAGTTACAGCGTACGCGACCTACGACGTTTCGACTTTACGACGCCCGTGCCTCCTCCTCCATTTTGTCCCCAGCACCATAGTAACTACTCTTACATGCAGTCAGTATTCGGGTTAGGTTTTACATGATCGAGCGGACAGTTGCTCCGGCATTTGAATAACCCACTGTGTACAGCGACACACGGCGTCAGGACTCAAATGGACGTCATTTCCGCTTGTTACTGTCAATAAAACACTTGATATTCATGTCACTCACCGCATGAATGAAGCAGCCAGTTTCCTTCTCGCACCAAAAGTGTGCTGTTGTCCTGCGTCTCTGGGCTTGTTTACCCCATACAAGCACCTCCTGTACTACAAAGACCAACATTCCTTGCGGTTGAGCATGCGTAGTGTTTCAATCGTGTCTGCGGGCGCCAACAGTACCTTTGCCTTTTTCGCCCTCTTCTCCTCTTCTCAGCAGTAATGCTAAATTCAGCATCTTATGCTTTTTTTTTTTTATGTACCTGTATTTTCAGGGGTTTTTTTTGAGGCAAATTTCGACTAACGGTGAAATGCGACATATGTGTTACATCACCAGAGTAGGAACGGAACTCGTTCGTAAAATTGAGGACTTCCTGTATTCGTAATTTTATGGTTCTATTGTCTGCAGTGCCTAATTTCCATTCAGCGTTTTTTTTTTTTCCCCTGATAATCCGACGGGTTATGTGCATGTGTAAGTCAATAGCCAGTGGCATTATGCGGGAAAATAATACTGAATGTAAATCATGCACTGCAAACTAAAAATAAAACCATAACATTTGGAAAAAACAATGTTTACTTATTTAATTTTAGAATTTATTAGAATAATGTAGGTCAAATGCTAGGCCAATAACTTTTTTACTTGAGCTAGTCCTTGATGTACATTTCAATACTCTGTGGCATTATGGGGAAAAATGTAGAAATTACGTATTAAAAAAAAAACTAAAAAAAAAAAAGTTTTTACTTAATCTTCAAGCGCGTTGGTATGATGTAGGCCAAATGCTTAAACAAAAAAAGGCATGCATGTGCGAGTCAGTACCCTGTGGCATTATCGGAAAACATTCCACGTTTGTAGCATTTAGCCTACAGGTACGTTTGAAAGTATTTGTGAGTATTTGCCAGTCAAAAGTTTTTACTCCACATTGGCAGTTCCACGCTTTTGTAGAAATCAGTTATTCACGCCAAAAGAGTGAAACGCTCAGGTGGTACATTTGTAGCAACAGAGCTAACCC